>NC_046155.1:64900281-64907781 GCF_011064425.1 Rattus rattus
GGCACGGGCCCTAGTCCCTTCTGTTGGGATGGCAAAAGGCTCTTAATGTGATGAGTTCACTATACTCATGAGCCTTGTGAGCAGCCACATTTCCTAGACCAAGCTGATGCACATTCAATACGCCCTAGGATTAAGTTCTGAGCAGGTGCTAAGACTATAGAGGAATGAAGCATGCATCTCAGAGTACACAGCAAGCACTAAGGTGTCAGCGAGCCCAGCTGCCCTTAAGAGCCTTAGACACCGAAGATGACACCTGCTTCCGGGTGGACACAGAATCCCTGCTGTGTGAGTCACAGAGCATGCACTAGTCCAGGACCAAGAAGAGGCCCTGTCCTGCCCCTTGGAAGGATGCCCAGGAAGGTGGAGTCTCAGGGGCAAGTCGGCCGACCCTAGCTCAAACGGCTCTCTGCCTTTGAACCCTTCCCCCTGGATCTGCCAGCCCCCAGGGAGTCACGGGCACATCAAGATCATGAAACTCAAACCACTGCAACTCAGAGGTACGTTTCTTTTCATGTTTTAAACATCTGACTTTCCCAAACTGCTTACTCCAGTTTTCCTTCCTGAACCAAACTCTCTATTCTCTGGTCTTAGCCACCATGCCCAGCTTCCTCCCTCTGTGCAGAGACTTACCTGTGTGGTGGGTGCTAAACTCCGGAGATGGCGAAGTGTACCCGAGGGTGACCCAACGGTGAAGGGTAAAGTGAGGAAGATGAAAATGTGATGCTACAAAGCTCACTCACTCTGACGTCCCCTCGTTATGGGTAACAAGTGAACCTCTGAGACCCCTGCGTGATCGACCACCTTAGCTTTCCCCGTCCATCACAGTGTGCTCCCTAACACTTTAACCTTGGGCCAGCCGAGACCCACGTCATCACATGACTCCATCACTGCACAAATGTCAGACAATCTTAGATGACTGTAAGACTGTTACATGATACGGTCCTCCAGACCGGCTATACGGATCTCTTCCGGCAGACATGATGCCAGGCAGCACACAACTCTATTTTTGGCAGTTCTGATCTCAGGTTTTTAGGATGCCCACAGAATGTTCAGAGAATTGTGGAGCTAGTAGTATTAGCTGATATGGGGACAAGAGGCTGACATTAGTGAACAGGACACAGTTCCTAGAAGGTACAGCTCTGTGTGATGGGCATTTCCAGATGAATCCCTGAGGCCAGGCACTTCCACTCACTGAAGCCCTGACAGTGTAGGTAAGATAAAGCCCATACCCCAAAGACACGCATGTTCAGTGTCAAACAAAAGAAAAATAGATAAACAAACAAACAAACAAACAAAAAACCCACCCACCATCTCGCCAGCGTGAGGTACTATCAACACTTCGGCAGGTTTCTTTCAGTTGACTCTTTTTCTTTTTGATACATTTAGACGTGATGCTTATAATAAGGATCATCTTGGTTATGAAGACTGCTCTAGTTTTTGTTTTAAATAACTGGAGAATAGTTTCATTTGCAGAGAATCTTGGATTTAGTCAAGAACTTGTTTGTGGGCAAGAAAATTGGCAGTCTTTATTCTCCCCTGTCTGTGCCCTCCTGAGCGGCAGGCGACTGAACCGTGCTGCAGCGACTTTAAGAGCTGCAGGCAGTGGTCAGCTCTGGACTGCAGAGGACAACCTGGTGTCACTGCCCTCACCTCTGTTCCTGTCTCATCTTCCATTCAAGGTCCTCTTCTTCAAAAGTGGCCCTGCCAGGATTGAGAGCAAAGTGCCTAGGAGAAAATGAGCCTTCATTTGTCTTGCAAATTAAACTCTATTAACCCCACAGGCTGCTCCTTGAACATGCTTCTAATATTAGCATGGCTGCATACATTATGCAGATGCCATGTTTGGAGTACTACGCTGGATACAAAATATTTTACAATCCTCGAGCCAGAAAAACCCGCAAAGGTTCAATGGCAGGAAGTTCGGAGGAAGAGGTTTTTACTCTGAGGAAGTACAATTATATAAGTTGCCACTGTCAGCTAAACAGAGTAGCAAGGAAAACATCTACGATAGTTAACGAATAAAGATTTGTTCAATGTCAGCATGTACAAAAGCTCTGTAAGATGTGACCTAAGAGGAACTGTGATGTCTGCTTTTAAGGCAGATCGTGACGGTCATCTATTTTATCACAAACTCATCTGACGTTCTGTGATAGACGGGTTGGAACTGTTTTGGACAGGTTATAAAAAAGTCCAGCTTTCCTATTCAAAGGTCAGAGTGACCCAACGACTCCCCTTTCCTTCCTCCCTCCCTCCCTCCCTTCCTCTCTCTCTCTTTCTCTTACACACACACACGCACACACACACACACACACACACACCACACACACACACACACACACACACACACACCACACACACACACACACACCACACACACACACACACTCACACACATACACACCACACACACACTCACACACACACACACACACCACACACACACACACACACACACACACACACACACACACACACACACACACTCACACACGACATACTGTTGCTCATATTTAATGCTTCTCTTAGTTACAACATCAGGATCACGAAGGCCAGAGAATACCTCCTATGTTTATTTTCTGGAATAGTTTTTATAAAACTGGTATGATTTCTTCTGCAAAGCTCCTATGTGTCCCCCCCACAAACGAAATTAGGCTGAAGTTTTCATTCTGGAAAGGCCATCTTTATGAATCTATTATTATGGAGCCAGCCGTGCTCCCCTTTCAGGATATCACATAGCTCAGGCCGGCCTTCAACTATGAGACTGAGGAGGACCTTGCTTTTGTGACCCTCCTGTCTCTGCCTCCTGGGTGCTGGGATTACTGATAAGTGTCTCAGCCGAGAAGTTTCTTTCACTTTTCAGTTAGTGTGACAGGGTCCCAGCTTGGGAGTGTACCCCTTCTTGCTGAGTAACCTTTGTGCACACAGCCATCATCAATACTGTTAGCTTTGCCTGTTCTCATTTAATTCTCTCTCTCTCTCTCTCTCTCTCTCTCTCTCTCTGTAGAAACTGAAAGTTCAACATCTATTTCAAAGAATCAATTTGTTTCTTTTTTTTAAAAAAAAAACGTATTTATGTTTTCTTCTGTTTTTCTGCTTTCTGTTTGACTGATCTCTGGTGTGTCTATCCCGTTGGGGGTGACTTGATTTGATTTTGTCACTTTACCCCGCTCCCCTTTTTAAAGATTTATTTTTATCTTTAGGTGCATGTGCATTTACAAGACTCCAGAGGAGGATGTTGCGCCGCCCCCCCAGCTGGAGTTACAGGGAGTTGTTAGCTGTTTAGTGTGGGTGCTGGGAACTGAACTCAGGTCCTCTGGGAGAGGAGCAAGCATTCATAACCACTGAGCTATCTCTCCAGAGTCACAGATTTTAGAAGAAGCTTTTGCCATCGTTTAAAACCTGTTTGTCCTTACCATGAAAACTTAATGGAATACATTTTCCTCAAAGCACAGTCATAGCTGCGGCTTTCAAGGTCTGAGAGTTTGTGGCGCCACACTTCAGTGGTTCACATCTGTTCTAATTCCCCCTGACTCTGAACTACATGGTTTAGCTCAGATACCCTGCCCTGTTCTTCCTGCTGCTGAGTTCTAACTGAATTCTGCTGTAGGTAGAAAACACTTGATAGGATTCCAACAATTTAAAAATCAATTCAGAAACTAAGGCCCGTCTTGGAACTGATGCACGTATGCTGGAACTGAGAAAAGGCCAACTCAGCTTTTGACACATTGGGTCACCTCCTGGCTGCACGGTGCTTCTTTGCCTGCTTTCTATTTTAAGTCAGCTTCTCACAAGCAGCGTGCAGTGAGACCTCCGTGCCCTGGCCACGCCTAAGTGGCAACTATGTTTTCTATTTGGTTGGCTTAGGGTACTTATTCCTTATGTAACTATTCATGTGGATGGCCCCAACCTAATTTTTAAAACTTCTACTTCACCTTTTCTTCCTTCCTATGCTCTTCTTCCTCCTCTCCCTTTCCTCTCCCCCTTCCCCTCCCCTCCCCTCTCCTCTCCTCTTCTCTCTTTTACTTCCTGATTTTGGATTCAGACTTTTCTCATCATTTCATTTAATCTTAGCTGCTGGGTTATGTTTTACACTCTTTAAAATGTTTAAAATCATTTCCTTGGAGCTTTCCTGTCATTAAATTCTTTACATGCCTGAAATAAACCTCAGGTTCCACATAATGCCAGATTCAATCAGCTAACTGTGTCCAAGATCACTTTCATCTCCTTCAGTAAGTAGACCAGGCTCTCCCTGCTGCTCGCCCGCCCGCCCGCCCGCCGTGCCAGGTGATGCTGAATTCACAGAAGTCAGACTTATACAGTAAGTGTACCAATTCCTTTTACTTTTGGGAGAGGCACTGTGAATCGGGGTGATGCACTTCAGAAAAGGGAGAAATTGCTGGGCACTCGATCTTCAAAACTTAAGTGGGTTTTTAAAAACACTGAACCAGTCAATTGGGCTTAGAGCTGTGGGTCTATCTGAGCTTTCTGTTTATACAGTCACTCTTTTTAAAAACACATTATATGAATTTTGTCTGATCCATCTTTGAAATTTACCTATTTGTTTTCTTGCTGTTCTGGAAGAAAAGGCAAGACAAAACACCACAATTCTTTTTGACGCTGTCTCTGGCTTACAGATGGCCACTCCCCTGTGCACCCTGGCCCTGGTACCCTTAGGCTCTTACAAGGACAGTATCAGACTAAATGAACACCCACTATGACAACCCTGATGAACTAAATATCTCATAAAAGGTTCAGTCATATTCTGAGATTCTGAACACCAGGTCCCCCAACTTATAAATCTTGGGGATACAATTAGCTTATGCAAACCAGAGTGGGACAGATTCCATTTTTAAATCTTGCTCTGTAAACAGCCCTCTTGCCTCACGTCATCCCTGCTCTACTGAAAGACTCATGGTCACCTGCCTTGAGCAGAAGAGGATTACCTCTGTGGCCGTGTGACAAGTGTCAGGGAGTCTGAGACCAGGCAATCCCAACAATGGCAAAGCCTTCGGTAGGAATGGCTTTTGCTTATAGAGAAGGCTCCTGTCACAAACAGGGCTGCACTTTTCCTGGGCTCCTACTACACAGACTCTTCCACTTGCTAGCCATCTTCCCTTCTAGAGAAACCCGGTCTCATGTGACCATTCAAAGTCCTCTGTAAGAAGTATGAATCCCATTCATGCCCCTCAGAGCTTTTCAGATAAACCGGACACAGCCAGCCACACCACAATTATTAGTGACACAGGTAGTCTGCCTGCACAGGCTACTGAGACTGTTAGACCCGTGGGGAACAATGCCACCTTTCCTTAAGAGCTTAACACGGACCCCTTCAACACCTGAAGTGAGGGTGCAAGGCAGCTGAAACCAGCTGAGACCAGAAGCACACCTTCCAATGTTCACATAATGAGTTTAAAATCTAAACAATAACGTGCAAGTAATTAATTGCTGGATGTTTTCTCAATTGTACAGCTTCTGATTTACTCAACAGATTACCTTTCTAATTTGTCTTATTCTCAGACGCTTCCTATTTTCCTATAAAGGCAAATGTGGAAATTGGCCTCATTAAAGGAAGATACTCTAATTTCAAAAGGGACTCCCACCAAGCAATCTTTAGAACTCACGGTGACTCAGTAGGGAAGTGCTCAAAGTTCATTGGTATGTATGTGCACGTGTGAGCACATGAGTGAGTGTGTGTGTGTGTGTGTGTGTGTGTGTGTGTGTGTGTGTGTGTGTGTGTGTGTGTGTGTATGTGCAAAGGCATGGAGGTCAGAGGTAGATGTCCTGTATCTACCTCAGTTGCTCTCCCCCTTATATTCTGAGATAGTGTCTCTCACTGAAATGAAGCTTGATCAGGCCATCTCCTCCCAGCACTAGGGTTACACGTTCATGCCACTGTACAGCTTTTTAATGTGCGTTATGGGAGAGTGGACTCAGGTCCTTACGTTTGTATGGTATAAAGGTTTGAATGGAAAGGGCCTTCCTAGGCTCAAGTACTTAAAGGCTTGGTTCCCAGTTGGTAAACTGTTTGGGAAGGATTAGGAGGTGTGGCTTTGATGGGGGAGGTGATTAAATGCCAAGTAGGCTTGAAGGGTTCAACAGCTCATACCTAGCCTCTCCCAGTCTGCCTGTTGTTTGTGGATCAGATGTAAGCTCTCTGTAATACTGCACCAGTGACACATTTCCCTGTCTGCTGCCATGCTTCCTGCCATGATGGTCATGGACTCACCCTCTGAACCAGTAAGGAAGCCCTCAATTTAATGCTTTATTTTATAAGTTGCTGCCTTAGTCAACGTTTATTGCTGTGAAGAGATGCCATGACCATGGCAACTCATAACGGAAAATACTTAATTGAAGCTTGCTTACATTTTCAGGGGTTTACTCCATTGTCACGGAGGCAACAGGCAAGAGGACATAGCACTGAATAAGTGGCTGAGAGTTCTACATCTAGACCCACAGGCAACAAGAAGAAAGAAAGCATTGGGACTAACATGAACTTTTGAAACTCCATAGCCCACCTCCAGGGACACACTTCCTCCAACAAGGCCACACCTATCCCAATAAGGCCATAGTTCCTGATGTCACTCCTTAAGCGTTTAAGTACATGAGCCTATGGGGCATATTCCTATTCAAACTACCACAGTTGCCTTGTTCACGGTGTCTCCTCACAGCAGCAGAGCAGTAACTGAGATGTGGTAAGCACTTATCAAATTAGCCACCCCCTCAGGCCAGCCTCTGACTTTTAAGCTCAACAATAACACAAGAATACCAACAAAGAGAATTGTTCCACGCTCCCATGAGGCCCTGGCCGGGGAGCCAAGTCTAGGAAAGGAGACAGGAAAAACACGAGCTCCATGGCTGGCTGCAGGGGTGGAAGCTCAAGAGGCCACCAAGGGCCCTACCATTCCTGTCTGGATGGACCACTGTATGGAAGGCTCAGGGTCGAGCAGGAAAGTGCAGTCAACATGGAGTTCCTGAGGCCCGGCTCCAGGATGATGACACCTACTATACCCGTTCTTAAGACAGGCCTAAGATGGCTTCTGTTCCAAAGAGGGAGATCCACGATCCACTCTAGACTCAGGTAAGGGGCCAATGGCCCAGGCAGAAGTACAGTAGGTAGGCACTTGGGGTTCTGATGACAGAGATCTATAATCACAATGCAAAGTGTTGTACTGAGAAAACAACTTTACACGTGTACCTCTGGGGAGTCAAAACTTTACAAACCACAACTGTGGAGAAGGAGGAGAGGGAGGGGAGGGAATAGTCGGTGGTGGCGGCAGTCAGTAGACAATCAGACTCGACATTTTCTCTAGTGTATTGGCCAAGAAGTGGCAGACTTCAGATTCAGAATATGCCAGGTTTGGTGGGAAGAGAGCACAAATCCCCTCTGGGTGTAGATTTTGTGCTCCATACAACAGGGTTCTTTCCTTGTGGCCTCATGGAGAGAGTGGCTCATTCTTTTCTCTGAGAGACAGTGGCTTGGTCTTTGAGCTCTGTCCCATC